>NC_069122.1:20298705-20331205 GCF_026914265.1 Mya arenaria
TATATTAAAGGAATTGCAATATTAAATGAATGATACCACTACATTGCCCTTCCAGTAAAGGCGCACGTTCAATACGTGGACTTTACGGTAAGCAATTATTGAATTTTAATGTTTTCATAACTGTATTTTACAAAAATATGTTGCGTCATATTTAATTTTCTGGAAACAATGTCCCACTAGGGTAATTAACTCATCATAATTATTCTGGTACTATTCATCTATCATATTGTCACCTTAGTGAAATAAGTCAACTGCATGTAGAAATAGAAACAGATATTGAGTTCTTACACTTTGGTGACGATATATATTTATTTTGAATAAACTTTAATCTTCTATCATAATAAATTTAACATGTTCTTTAATTAAGCCCATTCGTTTTGTGAATGATTTTTTCTTCAGACAAAAATTACCAAAGTTCATTAAGCATGATTAAATTAAGCCAAACAGAAACACGATAACAAAAATAGTAGTTGTTCCTTCTGGAAATAATCAAATACCGTCAGGTACTCGAGTATTTTCATCCGTAACATAGAAGTTATCAAAATGAAAATCATATAATGTGAAAATAATTGCTTCAACTCGAACATGCGATATAACAGTTCTTGTTTTTCCTTTAAATAAACTTTCAGTTGATAAGAAACCGACTGCTTGTGTGAAATATTATAAGAATTCTTACCATTAGCTTTCAGCTTATATCCACATTTTATTTTATTTATTTATTCATTTTTTACTCTCATTGGCGCAATTGTACGCGAGGGAATGTTTATCTGTTATGTGGGGAACCGAAGTACCGACAGGAAACTCATACGTTTGGCTAGGCGTCCACATACCTAACTCACATGCTTTCTTTAACATTTAAGTTTACTCATTGTTTACTGTAATTGATATAATCACTCCTCATTCGGTGATTATTTTTTGGCTTCATTTTGCTTGCTATAGCTTTCATTCTTTTGTAACATTATTTTTTTCATAAATGTAATTCACAAACACTAATAATAACTTACGCATACTACAACAGTTTCTTCGATGATTCATCACCATAATGGATATTAGTGCAATAAAAGAGATATAAACGCTTTGAAAGATATAAGCGCCATAATAGATATAAGCGCAATAAGTTGCAATTATAAATATGAGCGCCAGATGGATCTAAACATGTCGCCGTTTGAGTTTCAGATGTTCATGTGATACAACTAACGTGCAAATCTAAAAATAAATTTACACGAAAACTCGAACACGCAACAAAATAGCAGTTCCACCTTTTCAAATCCTCGAATGCATTCGCAATGAAAATCAATGAATTAATAACCCTGTTATTTATATATTCTTTAACGACGACATGATTTGATGGGGCGTTACTTCCGAATTAGGCGTTTTTCTTAGAATGGAACTTTTGGACACGGGCTTATTTACATGCGTATGCAGGACTTCAAGCCGAGAAATGTTGACTCCTGGTTATTTTCCGCATCCTTCCGACATTGTATGAATTTTGTCAAAAATGTACACAACAACAAACGCGAGTTTTCAATAATTAATACTAACTTTTAGTACTATCATAACTTGATGGATGTCATGTATTACTCACCGCATGGAACAAAATCAGCGTAAATTCTTTTCGCAAGTTCATGTCGTAACATATTCATTAATCCTGGTTTTAATTTGTTCGTACAATCTCAGAAAAAAATCCATTTATGTACTCATTACCATCGGCATACAGTGTTAGTTTATTATTAGTGGGTAGAATGCATGAATATGTGATTGCTCATTCTGAATTATTCCTTATTCAAATGCTTAGTTTTAGCCATTGATTAAGTCACGATATTTTTGTTTGTATCGCTTATATGGCTGATCTGTATAAATAATGTGAAACATATATTAGTTTTTTTATTTAAAAAAATCCACATTCAGGGCCTCAAGTTAACTAATGTTATTATTCATTTCAACACAATTGAATGGTTTATTTCATAAAAAATAACGTACTGTTTTGATAACTTTATTGTCATTTCTGTCAATTGTTTTCAACATATCTAATGTGCTAATCATTACCCATGTCATTGTACATATGTACGGCAATTTTTATATGTATTAGTGTAATCGTCACATCAAAATTCACAGCATAATTATATGTAATTATTTTGCTGTTAAGAAAAACATTCTAAACGGTTTTATATCAAACATTTAATATTGTATCCATTGGTTGTCAAATACGGAATATGTTGTACAGCATTAATAGATTTTTAATGATTTTGACACTTCAGGCCTTCATCGGTAATGAATCAAATGATGCTTCATTGTGTATCACTGTAGAATGTTTAAAATACGAGTTTGTACTATGTTATATCAAATGCAATTCATATCAAATACCCAACATTGGTCCTCATGTTCTTGTTTTAGTACATAATATTGCAATCTAAATGTTACTACTATATCAGTTTAAGTAAAATAAATAATATTTGAATGCTATATTAAAAAAAGATATGTCAGTTCTCCAAAGAAAGATGATCCAGATAATTTTATTTATTTACGGGAAAAAAAACCTGTAAGGGACTCGGCGGCCACATATTTGGTCATGTTAGCTGCTAAATTCATTATGGAAATTTCCTTTGTCAAATCATGTACACAGTGCACCTTCTTATACAGAATCCAATGTTCAGATGATTAAGAACTTATGGACTGTTAACTGTGAATGTCACGCACGTAGAAAAAGGCTAACCCTAATCAGTTCGTTAAAATGAGGGAAAATATGGCCTATAATGATTGTCCTCCGCCTTTTTTTGGAAACAGATACCATAAAGTTTATTTCCTAATAGTGTGGTGATTTTTACACCTTTCGCCCAAAATGCCCTTTTTTGACACATACGCTGTAGAGTAAAAGAGCTTGCCGACTAATAGGCTTGTCCCTGTCTTTTTCATTGTATAATGGTGGAGAACTGGAAAAGCATCAATTGTCTGATTCGTTCAAACAAATATGGTGCTTTGCATTTTAAGGGTTGTTGTTTTCTTTCAACGTTTTCAAAAGCGTGTGATGAGGAAGTAAAAGAGAAACCTTCTTTTACCCGGATATTAATACGTTCTCCACTTTGGAGACACCATCATAAACCTATCTTAACATCTCTAAATGAGTATCGTTTGTAGCAAAGGCGTACCATCCAGTCTCCGATAGAGTAAAGTGGAAACATTGACACTCGACTGTAAAAATGTTTCCCCGACGAACGCGTATTATATCTCAATCAAACTTGTTCCACATCGCTGCGTTTTTTCTATAGGTTATTTAAGCCATTTAATCATTACGCTCCGGCGTCTGGATTAAAATGAGTTCACCGAGTTGTCAATCTCGATGTCCATTACTTGCGTTTTTACCCTGTCCGTGATGTTTTCCCATATTCGTCACAACAAGCGACAAACAGTGAGGTTATGCATCTTCAAATCCCAAGATTAGGCATACTTTGTAATTATATTTTGTCTCAGAATTAGATACGACTGCAACACAATGATCTGTTCTTTCCGCCATACTGTATGTAAACCATTACTTACTGTCACGAACATCAAACATCTAAAATAATATGCTCTTTTTATTCATTTTGTAAATTTGTTTCGATAAATTTTCTATATTTTAGACTAATGGTACCCCCACCAACAAAGCCCAAGTCCCTAAACGTTTCGAGTTCGTATGCTATTAATGATATTTTGCAGTTTTAGAACTGTTTGTCAGTGTCTTCACAATAAATATATCCAATACAATTCAAACAGCGGATTGTTGTCCTCAACTTATTTTGAAGGGTACAGTTCTTGTGATTCTATCAGATAATTAATGGTCATATTTGCGAAATAGATTTTGCCATTTTCAGTTTTGTTCAGTAACATTGATATGTGTTTTAATAACATCAGCATGATTATGAAAGGCGACATAAATGACAAGAAATATATGTTAAGTAATTAAAGATGGCAAAATCAAGGAGAATCCGGGTATCGATCCCGGTACCACACATGCTAAGCGGGCGCTCGACCACTTGAGATAATTCCCCTTCTTGTACAAAGCATATTGTATACTTTTGGGTTTCGAATATATATCCCAATAATGCAATCAAAAGTTATCTTAACACCGTGATTTAGTCTCAATGTCTTATGAACAAAATCGGATTTTACTTAAAATTGATATTAATACAAATATATTTATTCTCTTTGGAGGGAAACAAAACTTTTATATTAAATAGAGATAAAATGTTCATTATGTTCATATTTACTAGCAATTAAATTCAAGAGCATCATTTATGACTGGCTAAAATTCATCGTCTTGTTTGTTTACGCTGAATTAATATAAAACATCAAGGGGAATTAGCTGAAGTTTTAAAGCGCTTTCTTAGCATGTGAGAGGTACCGGGATCGATATCCGTATTCTCCAGTATTTTGTTGCTATTTAAAACCTATGTTGCGTTAATTGGTCATGTAACTATTTATAGACACATATCAACGTAACTGAACAAACGTGAAAATTGCAAACTTATGTCGTTTTCGCAAATATTAAAATCAGTTTGAATGACAGGATTTAAACTTTTCAAAAATAACTTTCTTCACAACCAGCTATATGTAGTTTATTTGAGGCTGAATACGCTCACTGCTACAAGCGACAAGTAATTAGGGATGTTTAAATTGGTTTATATTGGTGATGCCAAAATAGCAGAGGATCTTAAAAGCCGGTTAAAAAGGTTCCTACGTAACTTTTTCATCGAAATATTCTGGAAGCTTAGGAGCATACAATGATTGTTTAAACGAATAAGACAATTGATGTTATTCCAATACTCTATTAGTATTTTTATACTGGGCCTGATCTTCGATTTAATTTCACTAAAGTTTCGCTGTCGTAATTTACGTTGATTGAAGAACACAATTGATTGACAGAGAAAGGCTTAGTATTTGGCAAACAAAGTTAATGGTCGACTTTGATTGGAATGTTATAAATCACAACGTTTTAGAAGTGCAGCAAAACCTTTTGTCAATAACACGCTAGACACGTATGTTTATCAGGCGGAATATTTTCAACATTTTAAGTAGTCATGAACAAATGCATGAACACATATAAAAAAAATTCGAATGTTGCGATTTGAAACAGTTATGTTTTAATGAATACTCGTATTAAGTGGGTTATTTCCGAATATATACTCGTATCTACTTGTTGAAATGTTCCATTTCTATGTTTTTATTATCACAGAAAGAGAACCACCATCATGATTCGGACTTTGAAATATTGACAAAGACGTAGTAAACCCTTCCTTCTTGTATATAACTTATGACTTAAATATTAAAACGTTCGATCTGCATAAAAATAATAATTTAAAACTTTTTTTGAAATTATTAAAACTAACCATGTTCTCAATGTGTTAAGTATTATCAATGCTTATGCCTATTGTTTGTGCAACACTCAAGGGTAATTTTAAAATATAGGCTCAGTCAAGTTTGCTACAAATATAACATGTAATGCCCAGTTTGTTACGAAATGTGACCGTCCAATTATTTTCAATGTTCAATCAAAATAATATTTCATAAATATTGGCCATAATAATATTAGACCCCTGATAAGTCACACTGACATTATAACAACCGGACCAATGATGGGTTTAAACAGTTGTGGTTTTAAATTGTAGTCTAGTTCAACCACGGTGACCGTGAATTACATACCTATAATAATGAATATGACGATAAAGATAGCATAGACACGCTCTTCATTTAGCGAACCATTGCAACGAATATAGTATCTTCAAGTTCACAAACAAAGATAAGACGAAGAGTTTAATGTTTAATCAAATTGAAAAATCAACGTTAACAAAGAAGACGATGAATTTCAGCCAAATCGCCAATGTTTCTGAGAGAAGTATGATCTAAAATACAGGCCGTCATTATAACACCTCTGACATTTGAATAAAACCACTAAATAAAATGATATAATAAAATTCTGCTTATCATGTACGCTGTCATGTTATTGATAAGCTGTGTTATCTTAGATACAGATCAACCAGAACAATTTGTTTAATACTTGCGTTAAACGGAACTTGGTCACACTATATATAATGAGTATCCGTTACAAGTTATATTGTAGCTAAACCATTTAAAGTTATCAACACTTAATACTTACAAAATCCGATTTTGTTCATTAGACGTTGAGACTAAATGATGGTGTATATATACCTTTTGATTACATAATAAGGATATATTTTAGAAACTAACAAGTATACAATATACTTTGTACATGACGGTGAATTAACTCAAGTGATAAAGCGCTCGCTTAGCATGTGAGAGGTACCGGGATCGATACCCGGATTTTCCATTAATTTTTTATGATTATTTTATAGAAATATATTCGTTTTCGATTGACACTTATAATGAATTTCTATATTTGCCACAATGGTTGTTGACGTTATTATAAGTCACACTTACATATCAACTTATACACTGATTGGTAGAAACATGTTTTAAAAATATAGATTAATTCCGCCGCCATGCAGCGTAAAATCAGGCATTTAGATTATCAGACTCATAAATTTAGTTTTATACTTTTTATATAAACATTGATTGCAAAATTTGGTTACATGTTCAAAAATAAAGATAAAATTAACTCATTATAATTATTATGTTTCAATCCATCAATCAAATGAAATAGTTATGCTCTTAAATTAAGCACATTCATGACGTGATTACTTACGATAATCAAAGTAGACAAAAAACATGAAGCATGATAAATATTAAACCAAGCAAATTCACGATTTCAAATATACCCGGTTGTTTTCAGGAAAATCGTTCAAAAAGTTCTCACATACCGACAGATACTAATGTATTAACATCCCATGCACGTAAGCAAGTAATCGAATTAAAGTTTATTTAATGTGAAAATAATTGCTGCAATTCAAACATGTGGTTTTGCAGATTTTAATTCGTATGTCTTTAAAATAAACTTTCAGTTGAATCAGACACCGACTGTTTGTGTGAAATATTTTAAGAATTCTAAACGTTAGCTTAAAGCCTATTTGTAATATCAGTATATCATTTACCCTCATTGGCACAATAGTAAACGAGATTTTTTTTCTTGTGTTATGTTTGAAATCGGAGAACCGGGAAGAAACCAACTTGTCCGGCTAGTTGACCACAAGCCAAACTCGCCTGCATGCATAAACATTCACGTTTAATCATCGATAAATGTAATTTGAATAATCAGTGATCTGTTATCAGTTTGTAATTTCAGATCTTCAAGACAGTATCCACTGCAGAGTAAAATGTTTTGTACCTTAAACGCATGAATGTATACATCTTAAATCATATAAATTAAACCTTATATCTATGGGTTGCACTACAAAACGAAGTCAAAGGTCCTGGGGATCACCGGGGAGCGATTAAACACGATAAATTAGCTGTTGTTTTACCCTGAGAACATAAAGAGATACAACAGAAGTCTTGTTCTTGTTACAGACACTTTGTGGTGCTCAATGAGTTATTACATTTTCAGCTATCCTCCGAAAAATGCATTGACAAATCATATATTATAGATGTACCAACACCCCTTTTATAGTCATTCGATATATATATATATATATATATATATATATATATATATATATATATATATGTGTGTGTGTGTGTGTGTGTGTGTGTGTGTGTGTGTGTGTGTGTGTGTGTGTATCTGGCTAACAAACGCTCTACAATTCATAAACATATTTTGAAGCAAAGACATGTATATGTTTAAACTTTTGGCTACTGAAATTGTTTCTGTATGTTTTCACATAAGTAATGAAGTGAAACCAAAATTAAGGAAATCGGTTTCCTTAATAAAATACTTTCAATAAATGTCATGAGAATTCTAAGAGGCTAGATACTCACAGAAACGAAAACATCGTGACTTTATCAATGGCTAAAAAGCATTTCATTAGATAAAACATAGAAAACAAGAAACCAAATGATCGATGCATTCTACCAACTTATTAAACTAACACTTTCTTTCGGTAACAAATTAACACATGGATTTTTTGTGATGAGATTGCACCAACACATTTGAAAATAGGCGTAATGACTTTGTTGAAACATGAACTTGCATGCAGGTTTTACGCTGATCATGATGTAGTTAATTAAATTCAATGTTATGTGTGTAATGTTGCTTTGCTTGAAACTTATCTATTTTTCAGTTATTGAAATTTAGTGTATTTACTTATTCATATTTTCTTTTGTCAAACGATCCAATGATATTGTTTATGTTCCGTTTTACTAAATGAATATCACCTGGCATAATCTTAGGAATTAGACTGTACAATATAAGACTTTCACTTCACAGAATTGGTATGTTTTAACAATCCTTCCATTCGGAGGGCAATAATCAAAGTCACAACTATTAGAACACTTTTCCGTACAAGAAGTGTTTCGCAACATCTCCTTTGTTTCCGAGTATTGCACAGTTTTGAAAAGAATTTTATATTAACTGATGTAATTCATGATACAATTGTGAGTCTTTGACGCAAACAGTTACATAGACGGACCACTGAAGGACTGGGTTTGAAAGTACATCTCGTTAAATGGAAACCAAGCGCGGGTTCATAATTCTATGTTAGGATAAGTGTGGCTCAACAAAAAACCTGCTTCAAAGTTTTTAGCTGTACGGGATCATAAAACTTCTTAAAAATATAAAATAACAAAGCTTTAAAACATATATTACTTATTTTTTTACAATCCTTATGTGAAAAACTACAGAAATAAACTCAGTAGCCAAAAGTTCATACATGAACGCCGTTTAAATGAGAAATCGACTTAAATATAATTACTTAAACAAAATGTCTGGTATGAAAAAATCCCCTGGATGCGGATATGATATGGGTCTTGATCTTTGTATCGCTAATTTGTTAATGTGGTACGAATATAGTCTGCCCTTCTTAGTGTTGTGGGATTAAATGTGTTTTCTAGATTTTCAAAAACAATACACGTTATACTCCTAGTTCTGCAAAAAATAATAATAATCACACTCTACTTTTCTATAGGGGTCTAAAATTGTACGTTTAAAACTAGATTAATAAATGATTATTTTCGAGCAGCAGTCTAGAGTGTAATTTATACTTTAATAGTGTTTGCTCTTTAGAATGTTTTCAAATTTAATACCACGAGAATTATTAGAGGCACGTTAAAGACAGGAATAGAAATTATATGGCTTAAATCAAGAGCATAAAATAATTACGAATATGAGCAGTTGCTTCGGAAAAAGTAAGAACTCCTCAGATTTTGTCAGATTTTTCCTACGTTCGTTTTATGTTGATAATTAACAAATCATTTTGAGGAATTAACAAATTGTTGATGATATGTTTTGCTTGTAATATTACTGCTCCAATAAAATTGGATAATTTAGATTAACTGTTGTATATCAGTAAAGACTTGGGAAACATTACTATGAAAATGAAGGTTTATTCAGAGTTCAACAAGATTTCTTGTATAATAATACATACTTTAGTAATATCAATGGCAGTCTTACGGTGGCTTTAAAAAGGATATTATTTTAAACCGAAGCTAATGGGCTTCTCCCTGTGATTCCAGTTGTTTTATGAGTATACCGTTATGTTGTAAATATCAAGACATCTGAGATTTTTAAAAATCGTCGTATGATATTATGGTCTAAGATTTAACGCTTGTAAACTCATTATACGATGAACATTCAGGGTATCATAGAGGCGCAGAACTGGTAGGAAAGTCTATTATTAAGCCGGATCTCCACCCGCGAAACATAATACCGATCTCAAGCAGTCAAAGAACATCAAAGACGCGAATGCGTTCATTACTTTGCACCTAATTATTCTCTCTTTTTTATTAACACTTTGCTATACAAAACACCTTTTTTATTCTCAGAAAAAATGCTTATAAATAAATATGTTATAAACTGTTCAATAAGTTAATATATATAATTGGATTGATACTTTTTAACTTGTCTATATTTAGCTCGTCTGTTTTCGAAGACAGTTTCGTTGGTGTGCCGATTCTCTTCCCCTGCCTGCAACCGAATGACCGATCATGGTGTAGAAATAAAACTTGTTACATAAGTTGCCACACTCATTGCTTACACGTTTGGCAATACCCCCAACTATGACTTCAATATTGTGTTTCAAATATATTTCTGCACATTTTTCTACTGAGGTAAGTGTTGTTTCCGAAAAAAGTTTTTTGTGGATTCTTGTGGATTTTTTTACCTCACATTCAGTGCAACGGCCATTCTTCATATAAAAGGGACGGTTTCTTTCGATTTCTTTCAATAATTTCGTTTCAAAATTCAGACAGGATAGCGCGGATGTATTTGTATTTATGTGTTTGTGTTCTACATTCTTTTCTTCATTGACTTTTTTGGTTTGTACAATGATACAAACTTTTAGTCTAGACTCGTTATTTTAAACGTGGAGTTTACTTAGGAAGGCTATGTCCGGCATCTGTGCATAAAATAACGTTTTTGTCACAGTTGACCCGACTGTATTCAACACTTTACAAACGATGAAAGGAACTGGTCATCGAGGACTGAGTTTATCAGTTTTTATGATTTATTTGAACGTTTCTTGATGTTCATGCGGCTCCGATTAGGATTATATGTTTTATATTGCAACTGTTAATAAATGGCGGGACCAATGTGAGGTTGATGTTTCATATATGTTGTCATAATTTCCAGTTTTACAGAGACTGAGAACTGTAGTCTTTAGTTTAAATAACCTTAGCCATGTTGACCCAGTGCCATTAAACCGGTTTTATGTTTAATCTTTTTGCTACTGAGCTTGTTTCTGTAGTTTTTTCAAAAATATTGATATTTACAGCAGTTTTGTGAGTGCCGTGTTGAAGCTGTAAATAGTCGCCCCGCACTTACATTTAAAGTTGTCATAATTTCCAGTTTTACAGAGACTGAGAACGGTAGTCTTTAGTTTACATAATCTTAGCCATGTTGACCCAGTGCCATTAAACCGGGTTTATGTTTAAACTTTTTGCTAATGCGTTTGTTTCTGTAGTTTTTCGCATACATATCATAAACTCATTTAAGAATCCAGTGATCCTTTGATGGAGCACTAAAGGTTGATGCAATTTGTATTTTCATTTCAATGCACTTCAATGTTTTACTCAGTTGATTAAAAAATGATCTGTGCACTGATAAAAAGTATAAGATTTTATTTAAATGTTTAATGTTCAATGAACAGCTACGTGGCCACGACACTCACAGTTAAAAGGTGCCAATATTTCGCTTATATTTTTTTATTTGTTCACAATCAAAAAAAATTTTTTTATCACTAACGTCAAATGTGTTAATAATAAATGCATCAAAATTAAAGAAAATAATTGCTTCAACCTATGTTGAGCCCCTTGATTGTACGTGCATTGATACTTTCCAGGCGTTACCCAAATATGTATAAATAAACAACTTATTACATTAGAATTTATTTTACAAATGATGTTCCTTTGTCTTAAGTGTTTAATGTTCGTGAATATCATAATTATGTTATGGTATTTAACATTTGTTGAAAACTGCTTGGACAAATATCATATTGAGTACTTAAAAACTAATTTAAAAACTGGTGAACTCTGTTTTGCTGAGTTTTTCATGGTTAACCCAACATTATTAAACAATATAAACTGATGCAGATGTGGTCTGTCTGTGTTGTTAGGTAAGTCAAACTATATGGTTTTCTGCATGTAAGACCATGAGCCATGTGCCTTATGACAGGGTCTTCGTGATATGTTTGGCTTCTGGGGTGGTATTTAATAGTATAGCCAATCGGATTGCGAAGTATAAATAACAGACCAATCCAATAAATGAAGTTTATGATGTAAGATCATAAGATTAACTTGTGCTGCATATTAAATACATCCCTTGGGCTTTTGACAGTAGCTTTCACTGTATCTTAAAACTCGATCAAAATATGGGGAATCCAGTTTAAGTAATGCTTTATTTCTGTATGTCATAGCTTCAAACAAATTTCATCTCACAATATCAGTGCGATAGAATATATCATTACAAGTATAGTAATTCAAACAGCTAAGCAATTCTCATTTAGAACTGATGGTAAGAATTGCATTTTGAGTATGTTCTTTGTCAAAGGTTCATGATCTAGTATCCCTTCAAAGTGATATTCTTTTCATATGCCACTACAATTAACCATGTTCTATTAGTATTTTTGGCTAAAAGATATTTTGTATTCGAAAGGAAATTAAATTCACTGAACTCTTTCAAGGTATCATAAATTGGCAATCTGCTTGCACATTGTCAATAATACTGCAAATAAATTAATATTTTTCTTAATAGACAAATACAATTAATGAGTAACTGTATCATATACACTAGAATTCTGCGAATCGGATATGTCGCCTAACACGATCGGCCATCACTGTCGAGCGAAAAGTATCAGTAATATTGTGAGTGCCAATGGGACTACATATATGTTCATAAAAAAACCCATCTCGTTTCATAACATATGCATTTAATAGTCAAGTATCACTTTAAATCAATGATTGCAGCTTAGCCTCGCATATTTCGTAAAAAGCATGGACAACATAGAATCAAAACATTTGAAATAATAGTTTATATGCCTTTGCAGGGTGAATCGCGCTAACGAAACATTGCTTGGTTAAAAAAGAATATATTCAAATATTGTTTCCGATTGAACGTCGTTAACTACTGGAATTAACAAACTTAAATTAGTTTGATGTTTTGACAATTTCATTTACTTTGAAATAAATAATGCAATCGGTTTGTTTATAAAAAGGTAGATTGTACCCAAGTAACATCCCCCAACAGCATTTGCTGAGGATTGGATAAGAAATGCTTGAGTATGAGAGAACAGTCCATTTGGTCAAATTTTGTCAATTAAAGGACAGTTACTCTTGACTATTGATAACTTGTGTTTGATATATGATGACTTTAGACATTGTAACCCATTTTAATCAAGATTGGATGAGAGATTTTTAGATGAGACAGGGGTCGAAAAGACTGTGGTCAGCTTTTGGCAATATAAAAGTTAGAGAGCGGAAAGAAAGTCTGACGGCGCGGTTAGGGGGGAAGACGACCGCATCAATGATACAACATAATTCCTTTATATCTTCCGTGATATGTAGGCGACATAAAAAAACCCAGATCAACTAGAAACAATTTATTAAAAATGTATAAATCAGACTGGACGCCATTTTTATGAAATGATCTTGCTGCACCTGTGCGTTTTGTTGGTTTTAGCTTCTTGAGTTTGTGTAAAAGAATCAGGGAAGCACGACTCCCACATCCATACCAAACTATATGCAACTTCAATGTGCGGTCGTCAGAATTAAGTGCGCTTTCAAGAATGATCGGGTGTAACGTGAACTGAAAGGACTTTGTCTTTGTTATGCGCGATTTCACCGACGTGAGCACAGTCTCTTGTTGTCCATCGACCGTCACATTGTACACAGTTAGCTCGATTTGCAAAAATTGCTTTCGACGTCTGCCCTGTTTAGTCTTTTTCGTTAAAGAATCTTTGTTGTTCGATTATCAGATAAAATGTCGGAAAGCTTAAATTGAATTATGTTAGTATCTGCTCGGGTGTCTGAATTTGAAGACATTTCTTCTGTCAAAAGATGTTCTCCGACATGACCTTGATTTGAATAAGTGTTAAGAATACTATGTTGAAAAGTGCATATGAAATTCCTGTTTTTAAACAATGAACACTTAATAGACAAGGCCAGAAACCTCAAATATTACAACTATCTTGGTTGCATGTACAATGCTTTGTCTTCTTTTTAAAAATATCTTTGAATATGTTTTGCTTTGGAATACTGAGAAAATTCGTGTAATGCCGAGCGGCTTGAAAGGAATCCCATGGGACTTTTATGGCGATTCGGTGGATACATGTAGTAAAGACGAAGAAGGGCGTAGTGGAGGATCTGTGATCCCTAAACGCCGCAGTATATCTGCTCTTATGATCGCCAAGTTTCTTTCATCCGTAACTGCAAGAGTAATTGCTAAAGAATTGTGAGGAATGAAGTGTACAGTCGTCATCCTCTTATTTATTACCCCTTGTGTTCGACTTTATGGATATAATGTTAAATACCGGGACCGACTCAATTAGAACATTCGTTTTTATGTACATTTTCCAAAGAAGAGAGATGTTTTCTTTTTTCTATTCAGGATCCAGTATGTGGATAAAGCACGGACATGTCACAAAGTTTACTCTTCTTTGACATTGGAAGTTGAATATATATTATAACAAATTTCATTTAGTCTTTCAAAAAAGTATACATCAAAACAGAAGTTCTGATCAGTAAGCAGCGATCTACAGCAATTTTCGGCAATTGTTGTTGTTATTTTTTGTTGTGAGAAATCACATTTTAGCTTAGTTTAGTTTAAGCTTATTTTTTAACGAAAGTTAGGCAAGTTATTACAAACTATATGAATCACTATTGTTGGCACGATGTTACGCCGGAGTTGGGTCTTGTGCTCTTGGGAAAACCAGAGTACCCGGAGGAAATCACTTTTCCGGCATGGTGACCACAAACCAAACTCACATGCGGCCAGGCCGGATGTACCAGGGTCGCCTAGATAAGTGTTTTGATATTTTCTTGGATCTTCGGGCTGAATGCAGACACCGGAATTCGCGTTATAAGCCAGAACGACCAATATATACATGAAACAGTCCAAAATACTCGGTCTGGAACAAAAATATACGAAGTAGTAGACAAATATGCTTGAAATGTTTAGTCGACTTTTGTGAATGATATATATTATTCATATTATTCATATTATTCATATTATTATTATGATTCATATTATTATTATTATTATTATTATTATTATTATTATTATTATTATTATTATTATTTTCATTTTTAGTATTATTTTACACAGTACTTCATGGGAGGTTCCCGTTGTTTTCAACTGTTATGTCATCGGTGGATTGCAAAATTTGGTAAATCAAAACTAAATATTCTTTAATTAGAAACAGCTTAAAATTCGCAATCTCAAGAGTTTCCAAATACATTGATAAAATAATCAACAATCGCTTTAACGTTTTTGTGTTAAAATAATAACGATCTTACACTGAAATCAACAAATTTTCTGTGTCTTTATGCTTGTTTTCGAAGTTTTATTAGATTTTTTTTTCTAAATACCACCGGTTTTTTAAAACAAGTGTTGTCACCTCAGCTACCCGTGGGACACCCCTTTTGCAAAATAATTGATGTCGTATCTGTCAATTTTCGGGTTGTGGAGTTTTTTTTTATTCCGGTATTAATTTAAAAGTTTATTTATCACACGTTTCGAATTCCGTAATCTCCATAATTACAAAATTCATTTACAAAAAATTAAAAAATATTTGTTGATTTCAGTGTAAGATCGTATTTTATCTCACAAGTGGCAAAGCCGAAATTTTTGTATGATAAAGATGACATATTATCTGCCTCGTTTATAATTATTTTTGGAGTGTATTTGGTATTTTTCTTTTCTTAATATCCTCTTTTTAGAATACCTCTTTGCTACCCGTGGCAAACCCCTCATGCAAAACTTTAAACGCCGGTGATTTAGACTGATGTTCCTACAACGACTTGCGACGAAATACTTCTCCAAGATATTTTAAGTATATTATTTTCTCGTGTTTCAGTACAAACGTTTTGTAAACATTCATCAATAAAAACAACTTTTATTATTAGATTAATGTTCCTAAAAATAACATTTTATATATGATTTCTTTTTTAATTGATCAGGACATGGGTACTAACAAAATTATACTGGTCGCCATTTACTGAAGTGTTAGCAAAAAACAAATGAGAATAAACATTGGATTAAAAACATTTTTCAAGTTTTAGAGTTTGTTACATGATGAAACATGTATGTTTAATCACTCTCACTGCCACGGATCTGTCTGCTTCGCTTGTTATCGGTTCGTTTCCAAGCTGGAGTGAAAAACACGCATCGTTGTTGAGATTTGACATTTTTGTATTTTTGTTTATCACTTAATTATCAGTTAATAACTTTGTGCATTTTCCGAGAAGTCCGTATAACAAAGACAGACAGAAAAATAAATAAAAAATAGATGATTTAACATCGAATTTATTTTCGACCATTTGTTTTCGTCCAATGTTTCGTACGAAAGCAAATGATCGAGCATTAAACTTAACATAAAACGTTTGAAATTATCTTATAAACAGTACGTTGTGCTTATTTCCGAACAATCTTTATTCTAATATATAGTTTAGTATCAAATTATTACTTTTGACATAATTTACTGGTTAAAAGTGAACTATAATTGATTTTAAAATAAGTTCTTGAAGTTGATACTTTTACAGTTTGCAGTGAAAACATAAAATTGTTATTCCACTGCAGCTGTATCAGTGATAAAATTTCTTATTTCACCGAAAGGCATGACCAAATCAAAGATTTGAATTTTCAAACGATAAAAAATGAGATGGGTTTTTTTGTCAGCAATTTTGCAATTAAATAGCCTCAGATCCAGATTAAACATTTATTTCAAGAGAACGCATGTTTCAACTCATGCTACCTCGGAACAAAATAAATAGATAAGATCCAGATTGTACACACATTTACATCACAAGTTTGACATTGCTTCTCCATACCTGTACCACGTCTACAAGTATTTTTGCTATGCCAGTATTAAGTATACGGCCTCGTCAAATGATGCCATGTGGTGAAACATCATTTTGGCTTGCATATATCGATAACTGTTGCAGACGTTCGTACTGTGAATTAATGTCAAACTTGTGCTATAAATATGTGAACAATGACATAAAATATCATTTACTTCGAGAAGTCTGCTTAATCTGTAGTCGAGGACCCATCACTGCTAAATCGCTTGTTTCAAATATTGTTTAATTTTTGACTTCATCAAATATCATAGGTATGTAAGACTAAAATTCGTGTTATTAGAAAAAAGTGAGAATTAAAGAACGCCAATAAAATATATCTATATAAATTATTTATTTATTTATTTATTTATTCATTTATTTATTTATCTATTTATTTATTGATTCATTCATTTATTTTTTTATTCATTTTTTTATTTATTTATTTATTTATTTATTTATTTATTTATTTATTTATTTATTTATTTATTTATTTATTCATTTATTAATTAATTAATTTATTTATTTATTTATTTATTTATTTATTTATTTATTTATTTATTTATTTATTTATTTATTTATTTATTTATTTATCTATTTATTTATGTATTTATTTATTTGTTTATTTATTTATTTTTATTTATTTATTTATTTATTTATTTATTTATTTATTTATTTATTTATTTAAGTCATGAATCATTCATTTAGTTATGTATTTATTTATTTATTTATTCTTTTATTCATTTAGTGATGTATTTATTTATCTATTTATTGATGTATTTATTTAGTGTTTTTTTTTGTTATTCATTCATTCAACTATTTATTTATTTATTTTTATTTTCATAATCTACTGTCTATTTTTCATTGTGCTCTAAATACTAAGTATGTATTTTCAGCAATGTGTTTATTATAATCATCACATCAAACAAACTTACTTCTGCTTAGCGCTCATATCAGTGTGTCTATACCACGTGATAAATTGCGTCATAAATGCTACTACTAAAGGCAATATTTTTATTTGAAAAAAAGACTTTAAACAAAGATAACTTCACTATTTCTTCACAATTCTAAATGAAAGATAGCACAGACTACGCCGCTTACAGAGCCCCGCCTTCGATATTTTACCAGAGTTTGATTGGGATTTTAGTTTCTTTAAACACTTCGTCAAACCTTTTCACAATACGGCCGTCTGACGGAGTACTGTCAAAACATGATTTTGGAAACAAATTTGTCGAAGTGTTAGATAAAACGAATGACTTTAGCAAATTTCGGTGATAAAACAAATGCGGGGCTCTTTAAGAGGCATAGACTGCCTTTAGTTTAATTTAGAAAGGTGTTGTACAAGAAAAGTTATCTTTGATTTAAGTCTTCATTTTAAGCAAAATGTTGCCTTCCGACGTAGCATATATGACGCAATTTATCACGTGGTATACACACACTGCATATAGTTTGTCAAAATAAATCTGCTCACCTTTAGAAAGAAGTTACTTTTTAGGAGCGCGCTAAACGGAATGCGAACGAATCATTATTGTGTAATTTGTGTCCCAGTTATGTGCGCGCTGAGGTTTGACAGGCAAAACAATTCAAAACAGTGAAAAGAATCAGTTTGATATGATATCATTACTGTTTAAACCGGTAAATATGTTAGGTGGCCAATTAGAAAAGTTTGCTGAACGACTATTGATCCAGCATTTTTAACGATAAAAACCTTTCAAAGAGTTCACGAAAATTCATCACTAGTTACACATGCGTCTGCATTTGCAGCTTCTTTACCGTCTGCGGTCTTAGGCTTAACATGCTGTCTTTATTATTATTATTAGTTGGAATCATTACGTCTCCACATTGTTTTCTTATAACAATCTTCGTTTGATACGCAGCCATGACAAAACGAACTGTTTCGAAATAGCTTAATTAACACGTAAATAGAACTATTTGCGTTGTTATGACCACCATCCCATGTCATTTCAAAGACTTATAGTCAAAGTGTTAATAGTTTGCCCACGATTCACCATTTCTAGATAACTGCATTATAAAATCTGAAGAGACAAGCATTCAAACAGTCTTTGCCATAAATTCATTACATTCCAAACTATGCACACTGTAATGTTCTTGTGTTTGTTATTATCGTTTATCAAAAAACATATAAGTATTATATATTTTAATTTTATTGCTGATTTTCAAAAGAAGTAAACCAATGTATGTATAATATGACCTATAGTAAAAATTGAAAAGCTTTGGCTCACAAATTACCAGCAATGCTTATTACTCTGCAATTCTGAATTGCACGCTTGTAACTCATATCTGATATTCCGATCAAACACTTATGTCAGACTTGCTTTTATTGTAAATGTCTTAATCGGGAATTAGCTATAATGGCACATTTATCATAAGCGTGGATATCACATCACCCTGTGTTTCAGGAGTAACTTTCAATGGACATCGAAGAATGGACAAAGACATGTTATATTGGAACCCATCTCAATATAAATAAATTTGCAAAAATATACTTTATCTCATTTTTCGGTAGATACGTAGTTTCCATAAATACTCATATAAAGCTCTTCATATGAGATTTAATAAAAATAACATTGGTTAAAATTGAAACATTCGTGGAAAGAACAATAATCTTTGAAATCTACGATCTGATTTTTTGTCAGCAATCTTATATCATTGGTTTGCAGATATTTACGCAAAAATTTGCTCTTTCCGTGACAAAAAATAAAAAAGTTGTAAAAACGGGAAATCTGTGAGAGTGTAGCTTAAAAGCTAAACGCTCAAATGCCTAAAAACAAAATCGCAACGATGTGGAACAAGTTCTTTGAGATATAATATGAATTCGTCGTGGAAACATTTTTATTGTCAAGTGTCAAGTTTTACAGTGCACTCTATCGGAGGCTGGAGGATACGCCCTTTGCTACGAGCGTCATTCTTTTAGAGATGTTTACAATGGTTTATTATTGTGGTTACAAAAATGCAGAACGATCGTTTTTAGATCCGGGGAAAAAAGGTTTCTCTTTTAATTTTAAATCGCCCGTTATTGAAAAATTAACATGTGGAATGCAAAGCATCATGCATGTTTTAGTCAGACAATTGATGTTACTCCAGATCTCGACAAGCTTGTTAAACCGTGCCTAATTATTAATTTGATTTCATCAATTTTGCTTTTGTAATTAACGTGGATTGAAGTTGACATTTATTTAACACAGCAGGGTTTGGTGTTTGGCAAACAAAGCAAATGATCGTCCATAAATAAAATTCTAAAAATATAAATGTTTTAAAGGTGCAGCAAAACAGTTTGTCAATAACATGCTAGACGGCGAGGTATGTTTATAAGTCGGAAGATGGATATTTTGAATTGTGAATACAATAGTAAGAATCATATTTATGTTCGAAATTAATGTTTATTGGCTTAAACCGTTTCTAACGGTTTAAGAAAAATGCATAAAACATCAATTTTTGAACTTAAATATAAAAATCTGCGATCTATTTTTGTCAGCAGTCGTATATAAACGACGACAATACGCTCCGGAGTCCGAATTTGAATGAGGTTGTCGAATTATAAAACTCGTTGTCCATTACTCGCGCTTTAACGCGTCGTAAAGCGATTGACATTGCTCGTATCACCAAATACATCGACATGATTCCGGCGAAGTTGAGACGATCAGTCTAGAAACTTAAAGAACGAGCTGTATCGACTCTGTCCCTGATGTTTTCCCATATTCGTCACAACAATCGACAAACTGTGAGGTTATGCACCTTCAAATCCCAGATTGGGCATACTTTGTAATTATATCTTGTCTAAGAAATAGACATATATTATTATGTTATATATAGAGAGAGAGTGCCACACAATGTTCTGTTTTTCCTCTATATTATATGTTTTAACTGTTATATTGAATCCGACAATCAATAAACAAATATTGATTTGTAACCCATAACTTACTGTCACGAACAACAAAAATTTAAATGATAAGATTTCCATATATATAAAAAAAATTAATAAACAAATATAATCTCTATATTCATATTTTAAAGGGTTTTGATAGAATTTCTGTATACTTAGACGAATTGTACCCCCATCAAAAAATCCCAAGTCCGTGAACGAAAGGCTCGTTTGATATTAATGATATTTTCCACTTTTAGAACTGTTTGTTAGTGTCTCTGACAGTATTCAGATATATCCAAATCAATTCAGATACTAATTGTTGTCCTCAACTTATTTTGAAGGGTAAAGATTTTATGATTCAAGCAAATGGCGGATATTTCTATTTGCAAAATGAATTGTGCAAACTTCAAATTTTTTCAGTAACATTGATATTTATGACATATCTTACGGCGCAGGAGTGATATAACCCCATGCAATAATTTTCATATATAAATAGTGTAATAACTATGCAAATTAGGTAACCGCATCACTGAAAAATGTATTCATACGCGCTGTCAAAAAATGTAAACAAACATTATAAACGATGTTTCAAAAGAAATCATGTCTTGGTCAACAAACTCAATTCCACGATGAAACGAATGGTGATGAAGGCTGGGCTTAATCCAAACAAACACCTCCCTTATCACAGCGCAGGAAAACACCTCGTCCAGAAATTGAATGATAACATTGTTCATGCGAACCAGATTATTTATGCAAACATCGGTACATAAAGACATTGCATCTATAAACAACTATAGCCACATAAATCCAAATTAACACAAAGAAATGTCAAGCATCTTGTACTCTAGTGAAAATACCCCGTCTACTTCCTGGAAAATGCTCATTCTAGGCAGTTCGCCAGCAATGCTCAAGTTCACACACTGTCACAGTCACTGATTCCACATCAAATCCAGCTTTTTCTGGTGGATTTTACAACGTTTATGGTGCTCCAATTCACTGAGGTAATGTCCTTTGTGCAACACCATCAGAATCCATGCTGTAATCGACCAGCTTCAAAGACAATTCGCACTATTGAAAGTGACTGCGACTGTGACGCTGACTTATAATTTCTTAAACTTCAACCGCCAAATGACATGCACACAATCGCGTGATTACTAATGACGTCACGCAGTTATGACATTGATCTTTTTATTGATATGGTTGATTTAAATGGACTCAAATATGTATTTTTGTTGTTTTTACGTAAAACCTTTGAAAATAGGTTGATAATTTAGAAATAATTTATGTTTTATATTACTAATAAAAAGTTTTATGTCGGGCTATTTTCTTTCCTGCGGATGAAGCATCCTAATAACACACAATGTAAATACTTCGCACTATGACAAGAGAAGTGTATTGAAGAAACTTTGACCTAGATTTCGACCGTAAATGAGTTACGTTAAGTAGAATCTTAAATCCGTGTTTATTTTGTATCAAATTTATTAAACTCGTCATTTAAAAACGATAAAAACTCGGCAGAGCATCGGTTCTTTCGCTTTTAAATGAGCTCGTTTTACAAATTCGATATAAAATAAACACTCATTTGAGATCCTCTATATGTTTTTTAATATTAACATGATTGTGAAATACGACAGAAATGACGCGAAATATATGTAAAATGATAACAAAATAATGGAGAATCCGGGTATCGATCCCGGTACCTCTCACATGCTAAGCGAGCGCTCTACCACTTGAGCTAATTCCCCTTCATATGTAAACGCAACTGTATACTTCATTTTCAAATATTTATCCAAGTGTTGTCAAAACTTATAAAAACACCCTCATTTACCCTCAATGTCTAATGAACAAAGTCAGATTGTGTAGGCATAAAGGGGTCATAAATGTGAATGGCTTAGTTTATGGCTTGAAACGCTTATTCATTATATTAATCTCTCGATGTGACCATGTTTTGCTTAACGCAACGATTGAACACATTTTTCTGGTTGATCTGTATCTTAGATAACACAGTTTATCAATAACATGACAGCTAGCGTACATGATATAAAGCAGAATTTAATCTGCGTTTTTATTCAAATGTCAGACGTGTTATCATGACGGACTGTATTTTGTATCATGCTTCTCTCAGAAACATCCGCGATGAAATGTCTGCGTTTACACAAATTGCGTTTGCATCATCGGTTCGTTCTTAAAGTACACATGCACGTATTCGCCCACGTTTAATTCCGAACCGTTAAGCGATAATAATTGTGTTAGAACAATTAATTTTACATAGTAAGAGTTTAATAATATAAAAAGTATATAATGAAATCGTTTGTTTACTTTGAATTGAAACTGAAAATGTATCCATCCACTTTGGAGAAAAACGAAAGTTTTAGAAATATATACAATAAAATGTTTATTACGTATTTACTGGCAGTTAAAATGAAGAGCAGTCGATTAAACTAATTTTGAAAAAATATCTGTTTATACTCATCATTGTTCCGGTTAACATGTCAATGTGACTTATTAGGGGTCAAATACTATTTTGTTTGTTCCTGTAACTCATTAAAAGTATCATTCTTAAACGTTTATATTAATATTTTATTGATTATTTCGATAACATTAAAATAAATGGAGGAACATTTTTCGTGACGAATTGAACATCAAATGATATTTTTTTTGCAAACTTCACTTAGCGGATATCCTAAAAATAACTTTGATTGATGAATTATTCTGGTCCAATCCATCTATCATATTAAAAAACATGCTCTTTAATTAAGCCCTATCGTTTCGTGAATGATACGGGTTTTTTTCATTTGTAAAAAAATAGCCAAAGTTCATTAAGCATGATAATATTAAGCCAAACAGAAACACGATAACAAAAATAGTAGTTGTTCCTTCTGGAAATAATCAAATACCGTCAGGTACTCGAGTAATTTCATCGGTTACATTAAAGTAATTTAATTAAAGTTTATATAATGCGAATATAATTGCTGCAATTCAAACATGTGGTATTGCAGTTCTTATCTTGTATGTCCTTTAAATAAACTTTCAGTTGAAACAGAAACCGACTGCTAGTGTGAATATTTTTAGAATTCTTAACATTAGCGTACGTTAAGCTTTTAACAACAATATATCAATCACTGTCATTGGCACAATAGTACGCGAGGGTATGTTCATCTGTTATTTGGGATACCAGAGTACAGGAGAAAACCCATATGTTAGGCTAGATGACCACAAACCACTGAAAAACCAATTCTATAACGAAACATCTTCACAAACACTAAAACTAGTTCACGTATATGGAAGCAGTTTCTTCGACGATTCACAACCATAATGGATATGTGAGCCAAGTGCAATAAAATTATGAGTGCCATAGACCGCAATAATTGATATATAAATGCCATAATGAGTACGAGCGCTTTGACATATATGACTGCAATAATAGATATCAACGCCATATACCGTAACAATTGATAAGAGCGCCATAATGGATACGAGCGCTTTGAAAGATATGAGCGCTTTAAAGCGCAATAAATATATGAGCGCTAGATTGATATGACCATGTCGCCCTTTCAGTTTAAGTTGTGCGAATGAGACTACAACTATGGTGCAAATCTACAAATAAAACTACACTACAACGCGAAAACGCGTTAAAGTAGCAATCCAGCCTTTTTGAAATCTCGAAATCCTTCGAAATTACTTTCACGACGATAATATTTCATGGGAAGTTATTTCCGAATATTATTATTATTATTTTTCATCTTATTATTATTATTATTATTATTATTATTATTATTATTACAATTTTTGTTATTATCTTAATTTGATGGATCATGATCAGATCAAATTCTCTACGCAAGTTTATGTTGTAACATGGTCATTTATCCTGGTTTTCTGATTTGTTCGTAAATGTCAGAACAAAAATCGACTTTTTAATTCATAACCACCGGCATAAAGTGTAAATTTAATATAAGTGGGTAGAATGCATGAATATGTGGTTGCTCATTCTGAATGATTCCTTATTCAAATGCTTTGTTTTTAGTCTTTGAGTCACCATATTTTTATATCTGACTGTACCGTGCCTATTCGAATTCTCATGGCATTAATTAAAGATAAACTATTTCCTTACCGAACAAATCGGTGTTCATACGCAAGCAAGTCTGATTCGTTTAAACAAGTATAATGCTTTGCATTCCAAATGTTGTTGTTTTCTTTCAAAAGCGTACGTTGAATAAGTCAAAAATTAAAACCTTTTTTTCCCCAGATATTAATACGTTCTGCCCTTTTAGCAACACCATTAAAAACCATTGTAAACATCTCTAAATGAATGCCGCTGATAGCCAAAACATATCCTCCAGCCTCCAATAGAGTGAAGTGGAAACCTTGACACTCGACAGTAAAAATGTTTCCTCGACAGATTCATGTTATATCTCAAAGAAACTTGTTCGTCATTGCTGCGATTTCGTAATTGGGCATTTGAGCGTTTAGCTACAAGCTTTAAGTTATGAAGTGGTACAAACGACGACATTACGCTCCAGAGTACAAATTAGAATGTGGTCGCCGAATTGTAAAATTCGATGTCCGTTACTCGCGCATTAACGCGTCGTAAAGCGATTGACATTGTTCGTATCACCAAATACATCGACATGATTCCGGCGAATTTGAGACGATCAGTCTAGGAACTTCAAGAACGAGCTGTATCGACTCTGTCCTTGATGTTTTCCCATATTCGCCACAACAAGCGACAAACTGTGAGGTTATGCACCTTCAAATCCCAAGATTGGGCATACTTTGTAATTATATCATGTCAATGAAATAGATGCGGTTATATATAGAGAAAGTGTGCCACACAATGTTCTGTTTTTCCTTTATATTATATGTAACTCATTACTTACTGTCACATACATCAAAAATCTAAATGATAGGACTATCCGATTTTTAAAAGAAATAAACAAATTTTCCCTCTATATTCATTTTGTAAAGAGTTTTGATAGATTTTCTGTATTATTAGACGAATTGTTTCCCCATCAAAATTCCTTAACATTTCGGGCTCGTATCCTATTAATGATATGTTCCAGTTTTAGAACTTCTTGTCGGTCCCTCTGACAATTATTATATCCAATTCAATTCAAATAGCTGATTGTTTTCCCCAACTTATTTTGAAGGTTGTAGATTTTATGATTTAAGCAGATAGCTGATTATTCATATTTGCAAAATAAATTTTGCAAACTTCCATTTTGTTCAGTTACATTGATATGTTATTTATCATTATTAACATGATTGTGAAATACGACAGAAATGACACGAAATTTATGTAAAATGATAACAATTTAATGGAGAATCCGGGTATCGATCCCGGTACCTCTCACATGCTAAGCGAGCGCTCTACCACTTGAGCTAATTCCCCTTCATATGTAATGTAAATTGTATACTTTTTAATTTTGAAATATGTATCCCAGTTATGTAAAAAAATATAAATACATCGACATTAAGTCCCAATATCCTTTGAACAAAATTGAATGTGTAGGCATAAAGAGTTGATAAATGTGAATGGTTTTATCTAGTGAGTACTTGGAGTGTATAGCTTGAAACAAATTGTTCAAGTTGATTTGTATCTAAGATAACACAGTTTATCAATAACATGACAGCGTACATAAATTAGAATTGGAATAACATCAATTGTCTTTTCGTTTAAACAATCATTTCATCCTTGTAATCTTCCAAAATCGTTCAACAAAAAGTAACAGAGGAACCTTTTAAATGTAGGACAAAATACCACCCACCCCTGAACAAAAACCCTTCCACTCATTTTTGTATAGGCAGACATAATCCCTCCCATCATTTTTACATGGCGGACATATGAAATAAGTATGCACTTAAATAATGCACATTCATGTCCTGATTTACTTATGATTAGAAAAGTAGCCAACAACATTAAGCATGATAAAAAATAAATTAAACTAATGCACGGTAACAAATATACCGGCGGTTTTTCCATGAAGATCATTCATGTTCCCACATGCCGACAGACACTTACGTAGTACCATCCGTTGCATTTAAGTAATCGAATAAAGTTTATATAATGTGAAAATAATTGCTGCTATTCAAACATGTGGTGTTGCAGCTTTTGATTTGTATGTCCTTTAAATGGATCAGGCACCGACTGCTTGTGTGAATTATATTAAGAAATCTATATGTTACCTCCAATCGTTTGTATCATATTATTATACCATTCATTCATGAATGTTTACATCTTAAATTATCTATATTAATCCTATTATCTATGGTTTGCACTACGAGATGAAGTGAATGGTCCTGGGGTTAACCGGTGACCGATTTAATACGATTGATAAGTTATTTTCCCTGAGAACAAGAAGTGATATAACACGTGTCCTGTTCTTGTTACAAACACATTGTGGTGCTCGCTGTATTATTACAATTTAAGCAATCCTCCGAAAACGTCATCGTAAAAAAACATATAATATATGTTCTAACACGTTTTCGATATTTGTCATTCGAAAAATATATATCTGGCTAATACACGATCGTGAGACGAAACTTAATGAAAACATCGAGACTTAATTCTATGAAGGAAAACATAAAGAATGAGCAACCATATTTTCGATGCATTCCACTCACTTGTATTTAACCCATACTGTCTTTCGGTAACGTATTAACAAATGGATTTTTGTGATGAAATTGCACCAACCTATTTAAAAATAGAGATAAAGGGCTTTGATACGACATGAACTTGCGTAGAGATATTCCGCTGATCATATTTTATAGTGAGTGCACAATTTAATCCAAATCAATGTATATTACGTTGCACTGCTTTTTTTAAAACTTAAGATTTATATTTTTTAATCATTGAAATTTAGTGAATCTACTTACATATTTCCTTTGTCAAAAGAACCAATGACATTGTTTATGTTCCGTTTTATTAAATGCATATCGACTGGTATAACCTTAGAGATCAAACAACATTAATTTAAGACAATTTCACTTCACGACAATCCTTTCATTCGGATGGCAATCAACAAAATGCCAATTATTATAATTTATCGATATATAAATTAAGATACAGATAAAGTATTTTCAGTTGTTGATTCAACATTATCGCATAGATGACCATTATCTGTACGACCTCTCAGGATAATGTGTATAATCTCAGCAATCTAACACAAGCTATTTAACCAAAGTTCATGATCTATAGTTACAGTTATAAATAATTATTTCTATGTAATGTGTGTATAACATTTTGTAGCTGTTTCCATAACTCGTTGATGTTACCACTGTCAGTGCCCTTATCCATCTTACTTTTTGTAATTGTATCCATGAATATAATAAGTAACGGCTTTTGAAAATATTTGTTCAAATATGTGTACCTATTTTAAACTATATACTTTTATTTCTCAAGGTCACAAGCTCATTATTATGTTTTGATGTGTTATGTATGTATGTTCATCGTGTCAGAAAATAGCTCATTGATCATATGTTTCTTGTTAAGATATACCCGACTTTAAAAACTGTTATATTTTGTACATTGTATCACGTGTTATACATGGCTGAATTGAGTGAATGCAATGATGTAGTGGAAGATCCGTCCTAATATGTACATATTGTTATATTTTGTAAAAGGAATTGAATAAAGTTGTACCAGTTACTACCCGGACTCAATCGTTATTCAAATGCACTGATAGCAGTCTTCACAATTAATAAGAAACACTGCGCCCTAACTTTGGTTTTTCGTTTTTCTCTCTTTGGAACGTTTAATATATACACTACAATGTATAAACAAGAACGAGTTACACTTCATATAAGATGAACTACTTTCTTGGAATTTGCCTATTCAGTTTTATTTGCTTTTTACAGCTCGACCTATATTCTTTCACCTTTTGTGAAGACAATTTCTTTCAGGCAGGTGTTGTCAATTAATAGACAATAAGTTTGTAGAAGAGTACGTGCTGTCTGGCAAAAGAGCCTGTCAGAGTGGAATGAGTTCTGTGACATTCGGAAGAATGCAGTTTTTTTCTCGTGAGTCAATTTAAACTACAACAAATTATCAAAAACGACTTGTAAGTTGTAACGATAACACGTATTTTTTTAAACTTTCGATGTGACCAAAAGTTGCTTAATGAAAATCTAGTGCATCTTAGATAACCCAGTTTATCAATAACATAGCGGGTACATTCTATGCTGGAATTAATCTGCGTTTTATTTGCATGTCAGACATGTAATCATGACGGTCTGTATTCGGGAGTATGCAGTTATTAGAAACATCGGTGATTCGGTGATGACATTTCTGCATTAAAAATAATTGAGTTTGCATCATCGGTTCATACACATTCCAATAACAGTTTATCAATAGAAAAGATGGTAGAAGGGTAAAAATCCATTCCAACCTTTACTAAGCATTCTAAAACGATTTAATTTATGGCGGTTAGCGATAATAAATTTGTAAGAACATTTTTATGCAGTTTTATAATATGCCAAAAATTAAATTGATTATCTGTAATCGTTAGTTTTCGTAAAATAGCTTAAAATGCATTTGTATTGAACCGTATTGGAAAGAAACAAAATGTTTAGAAAAACAATAGAGATGAAATAATTCTGACGTTCATCTTTCTGGCAATTTTAAAAAACAGTTATCATTTCTAAATCCTGTCATGAATAAATATGTTATGGAACATATTTTAAGTCGTTCGAGAATCGAACATTGCAAATAAATCGACAGGCACATTTCGTAACAAATTGAACAGAAAATGGTAATATTCAACACTATTATTTCCTGATTATTTCGTAATATTTTATTATAATTATCCCCATTCATTTTCTTATTGCATTAAAGTCGTGATCTTTGTTTCTCTAATTTGTAAATGTGGTCTGTCCTTCTCAGTGTTGCAAGATTCACAAAAGATTCCTCATTTTCAAAAACAATAGACGTAATAAACCTCGTTCTGCAAAAAAAACACGATCACACTTCACTTTTCCATAGGGGTCTTAAAGTGTACGTATTAAAACTTGATTTATTAATTATAATTATTTTAGAGCAGCAGTCTAGAGTGTTATTGGTACTTTAATAGTGTTTGCTCTTTAGAATGTATTCAAATTGGATATCGCGAGAGTTGTTAGACGCACGTTAAGGACAGAAATAGAACTTTTATGACTTATATCAATGGCATAAAATAACTATAACTTATAAATATATAAGCAGTTGCTTCGGAATAAGTAAAACCTCTTCAGAATTCATACTTTTTTTCCTACGTTCATTTTATTTTGGTGATTAACATATCCTTTTGATGAATAAACAAATTGTTGAGGATATGTTTTGCTTGTCATATTATTGCTCCAATAAAATGGTTAATTGAGATTAACTGTTATATAATTGTATACGTTTGGGAAACATAATTATGATGGGTATGGTTTATTCATGATGAGTGCAATGGATTCAACAATATGTCTTGTATAAATGAATACATACTATAGTGTTTGTTTTCAAATGGCAGACTTATGTTGGCTTTAAACAGGATATTATTTGAAGCCGATGCTTATTGGGTAATTGGCTTGTCCCTGTGGTCCTCGTTGTTTTATGAGTATACCATTATATTGTTAATATCAAGATATCTGAGATCGTCATACGAGAATTAAAGAGTTAAAGCTTGTAAATTCATTGTAAAATGATCATTCATTACAACATAGGGGCGCAGTACTGATAGTAAAGTCTATTATAAAGCCGAAACACCGACCGCGAAACATAGTGCCGATCTCAAGTAGAAACAAAAACACCAAAGAAGCGAACGCGTTTATTACTTTGCACCTGATTATTTGTTTGTCTTTTTTGACAAACTTTTTCTATAGAATAACTTAGGGTATTGTATATAATAAGATTAATAATTTTGACTAGTCTGAACTTTAGGTCTCTTTTCGAAGACAGTTTCGTTGGTGTGCACATCCTCTTCTTTGGCTACAACCATTGACCGTCTGTGGTGTAGAAAAATAAAACTTAGTACAGAAGTTGAAAGAATCATTGCTCACATGTTTGGCAATACCCCTAACTATGAGTTCAATATGGTTTCAAAAATATTTCTGTACCTTTTTCTAATGAACTGAGTGTCGCGAACGGTTTCTTGTAGATTCAGTGTTATCTTGTAACCTCTCATTCAGTGCAATAACCATGCTTCATATATACGGAACGGTTTCAAGATATACATGTGTATGTTTGTGTTTGACATGTTTTCATTACCTTTCTGGTTTTTAAAATGATCAGTCTTTGCGAGTCTAGACTCGAAGTTTTAAACGTGTAATACACTAAGGAAAGCTATGTCGGATAACTGTCGTTGCATAAAAAATATCGTTTCTTTAAAGAGTTGTCACTGTTGCTCCAATCGTTTACGATACTGGTCGTTGAGTACTTATTTTATCAGTTTAATAATTTGTTTGATATTTTCTTAATGTCACCAAGTAGAAGTGAGTCCGATTAGGCTTATTTTTTCATTTTGCAAATGCTTTATGTAAATGTTGGGGTCAGTGTGAGGTTGTGTACTCATAAACTCCCGTGTAATCCTTTAACGGGGCACACTGAAGATTGGTGCAATTTTATTTTATTTTAAATGCATTATTATGTTCAACTCATTTGACTAAAAAGACATGCGATATATGTACGGATAAAAAGTACAAGATTTTACAAAAATGTTTATTTTTCAATGAAAAACTACGTGGCCAAAAAAAATCAGTGTTAAAAGTGCCAAAATATCGCTAATAATTTTGAATATTTATCTGTACACGATCATATGTTTTTTTTAGTTCTGTCCAATAAAGACAAATATGTTTGTAATAATGCATTAGCATAACAAAAGAAATTACTTCAGCTATGTTGTGCCCCTTGATTGTATGTTCATTGACCGTTTCCAGGTTGTACCCAAATATGTATCAATAAACAAATGATTACATTAATTTTATAAACGATGTTTCTTTATCTTACGTGGATGCTATTCGTGAATAATGTGGTCACTTAAGAGTACATAAACACTTTGCTGAAAATTACCGGGGAAACATTATATTGAGAACAAATGAACTAATATGCATCACTGCTGAACTCTCTTCTGATGAGTTTTTCAAGGCGATAACCCAACACTCATTAAACAATTAACATCGTTGTATGTGTCTTCTGTCTGTGTTGTTGAGTAAGTTAAAGTATATCGTTTTCTGCATGTAAGGCCTAACCATATGCCTATGTTGTGTTGACAGAGTCTTTGTTACTTGTTAGGCTTCGGAGGTTTGATCAATATATGGGAGTTCCAGCTTAAATGGTATGCTTTATTTTTTATAAGTCATAGCTTCAAAAATAAAACAAGATTGATCTTACAATATCATTGCGATAGAATATATAATTTCAAGCATAGTCATGAAAACACATTCATTCAAGCAAACAATGCTTACATTAAGATCAATACTTATAATAATAAAACAGTGTTCTGAACTTTAAAGAGCAGTTAATGATTACACCAGCTAAGCAATTCTCATTTAGAACTGATGGTAAGAATTGCATTAAGAATATGTTCTTGGTCAAAAGTCCATGACCAAGTATCCCTTCAAAGTGATATTATTTTCATATACCACTACAATTAACATTTTTTCATTAGTATTTTCGACTAAAATACATTTTGTTATAGAAATGAAATTAAAATATATCTCTTTCGAGCTGCCATAACTGCTTGCACATTGTCAATTGATAATACTGAAAAAAATCAATAGTTTTTTTATAGATAATACAAATTATGAGCCTGACATGAGCGGCTATCACTGCGAAAAGTATCAGTTATATTGTGAGTGCCCCTCGGGAATGCATATATTTTCATAAAAAAATCTATCTCTTTTCATAACAGATGCTTATAACAGTAAAATATCACTTTAAAACAATGATTGCAGCTAAGCCACGCATATCTTGTAAACAACATGGACAACATAGAATCAAAACATTTGAAAAATAGTTTATATGCCTTTGCAAGGTGATTCGCGCGAACCAATCATAGCTTGGTTAAA